>NC_056528.1:1653802-1656003 GCF_019175285.1 Sceloporus undulatus | reverse complement strand
GCACTTGTGCCAATGCATCAGGCATGACTGGTGTGCATTGGGCACTTCTGATGGCATCAGGGACTTCTGATGCACATCAGAGACTTCTACTGTGCATTGGACACTTGTCATGCACATCAGGTACTTGTGATATACACTGGGCACCCTTGCTATGCATAGAGCACTTCCTAGCCGGTGTCCATTGGGAATGCCCCAATGTGCATTGCTGCTGTGGCGTATTGGACCATGGCACATCCATGGATCACAACCTCAGTTTCCAAGGTCTTCCTTTCCGAGACCTTTCTCTGATCCGAACTCAGGTTCCAGCTTTGTCTGTGGGGCTGCAGCCTTAAGAGAAGAGGTTAGGGCTTACTGTTAGCCTTCTCTCTGGATTTCTCTTTCGATCTGAAGACGCTGAGTTTGGTTTTTCTGGATGACTGGGGAGCATGAGACCTGAGTCGAAAAAGATGCTCGGTCGAGAGACAAGAAGGGAAAGGCAGGCTGGATGACATTTCAAACATGAGATTTGAAGTCACTTCGCTGTATCAATGAATGTGTTTGCAAAGCGGTGCGTTTGCAAAGTGGTGGGCTTGCATGCTCCGGTCTATTGGCCTGTCAGCAGGTGCGTCTACACTGTAGAAATAATGCGGTTTGGCACCACTTTTAGGGCTGGGACCCCATAATCATGGTTAAAGAGTAAGGTAAATTCAAAAATATAGACCATTCTCCCAAGGTTAAAGAGGGCTCTTTGGACCCAAGGGACCTCTGCATGCAAAACCCGTGGCTACAACTCAGATGCTCCTCTCTTGCGGTCGCTCTCTGTCTCGCCTTTATTCTTATTTCATTTCAAGAACGTCAGGTGAAGCCACAGACTCACCCTTTGATTAATATTACGCAGCTGAGACGAGCTAAATTTAAATGGAGAGGTAGTCATTAAGGCCATTAATAACCGATTCTTGGGTTGCAGTCGGCGGTTGAACCACATCAAAATGGGAAACGTCCGCCTACATGTTCTTTGGTGCTTCCAGTTAATGGGACGCCTGAAGTCCCCTGGCATAATCTCGCTATTTAAAACAGGCCCAATAATAATAATAATAATAATAATAATAATAATAATAATTTACAGTTAATGGATTATCTGCCGTTCCCAAGTCTCCATATTGGAAGGGGATCCGGTGATAATCCGGGCTTTCTGTGAATTGGATCCTTGGTCTTCTCTTGTACCATTTCCATATTGGAAGAAGGTTAGATGATGATGATGATTTGATTTTACCATACGAGGGAATCCCTGCTGTTCATTTGTATGGTGTCCATTTGGAAAACACCATGATAGATAGATAGATAGATAGATAGATAGATAGGATGTATGGATGGTCTTAGAGTCTCCATAAGTTGGAAATGACTTGAAGACAACCAACAACAACAAATGTATTTCATGCTTCCCTTTTGGGTTTCATAGCCGCTGCTTTTCATACGCATTTTGCAGGATTTTGGTTTCGTTGCTGTTTTTTCAACCCATGACTTTGGTGCTTTTCTGACATTACAGGGATGTGCAAATCTCGCCCACAAGGAAGCCCTCCGGAGATGTTGCCTCCAGTGCCCTCCAGGTCAGTAATATTCCCCGTCTTACTACATCTGTTATTACGCCTTGCAATAAAAAATCCACCCATTTTCCTTGCCTCCAAATGCCCTCTGAGCCTTTTGGCATCAGTTTAGGTCCTTTTGTGCCAGGAAACACCCCAAATGTTAGGAAATGGTAAGAGGCAACATGTAGCCGCATGGCGGGGCCTTTTTAGTTGTGGTTTCTTCAGAGCCGCCACAGAGAAACAGCTCTAGGCGCACTCCTAAGGTGCGCTGCTGTGCGGCCTGAAAAGACAGAGAGACGGGGGGGGGGGCCCCCGAAAATGGGGTCTGGGGGGGGGAAGGGGGGAAAGGCAGCTAGAATCCAACCAGGGACTGACCAAAGCGGTGGGTTTTGGAGACTGGCATCCAGAGCCTCAGAAACCCCCTCCGTCTCTCAAGAGAAAGAAAAAACCCTCCGTGGGTGGGGAGGTTTGGGGTGCTTTTTTAACAAGTAAAAACACCCACCGTTTATGATCTTGAGGCAATTTACGGCATTTTGATTTCTAGGTTAACAGCAGACCAACCAGATCATGGCTCAGAGGTCCCCCATCCATCCATCCATCCATCCATCCATCCATCCATCCATCCATCCATCCATC
>NC_056528.1:1625476-1653792 GCF_019175285.1 Sceloporus undulatus | reverse complement strand
CATCTCCTTACTCTCTCCTTTCTCTTATGATCTATCAATCTTCTATCAATGATCCACCTATCATCCATCCATCCATCCATCCATCTCCCCACTCTCTCCTCTCTCTTATGATCTATCAATCATCTATCAATGATCCAGCTATCATCCATCCATCCCTGCATCCATCTATCATGTTCTATCTAACATGAACTATCTATCATCCCCAGACCGCATACCTGGCACCACTTTACCTGCCATGGTTCTGTCCTAGAGCATCCTGGGGTTTGTAATTCACTGAGGCACCCAGGTGCTTTGACCAACCAACTGGACACCTGACCAAACTCCAAATCCCAGGATCCTGTAGGATAGAGTAGAGCGGAAGGTAAAGTGTTATCCGACTGCTATAATTCAGCAATGTGGATGCTCCTAGAGTTAATGTCCAAAGCTGCAACCACCTTCTTTTTTAAAAGGTTACCGCCCAAAGACCGCATGTCCCTTGGATTTGGACAGAGACTGCGCAAAGATACCTTGTGAGCCGGAATATTACCTGAACCAGCAACTTGTGAGGCCACGGTGTGAGGCGTGCGTGAAATGCACAACCGGTATGTGCCGTTGTGAATGCGAATCCTCTCCATGCTCTCCTGTCCCCATAACGCCTTCCATGTTTTAAACCCAGCATCCTATTATTAAGCTGCCTGTTGTAGTCTTTTTCCCAATCTGGAAAGCTCAACGTCGGATGGATCGCAACCCCCATCATCCCCAGCCAGCCATTGCTAAACACACATACACATATACACACCTCCAGTTGTAGATGAACATAGATGCGGTTCTGTCGTGTGATCAACAAACCCACAGTGCGCCAGTGAGATTATGCGCTAAAAATACAAAACGATGGAGAAAAACCCAACATTGATAAGTGGGATTTTTGGCAGCCCCAACCCCAAATTTAATCAAAATGCATGTGAACAACATGGATCCAAAATGGAACTGATCCCAAAAGATTTGCATTCTCTGCTGTGTGAAAACCGATGCAAATAAACCAGGGATAAACCAGGATAAAACTGGTCCCTGGATAAACCTTTTCAGATTTCCCTCTGTCTTCCACAATTTGAGGATTTGCTTTCCCTCCCTGCAGAGCGGCACTTGCTGGAAAGATCTGCTTGCACCCAGGACACCGGCCGGGTTTGCGAGTGCGAATCTGGACGGTTTTGCCAAACGCCGGTGGCGAACTCATGCGCCCGGTGCACGCCCCATCGCTCCTGCAAACCGGGCTTTGGGGTCAGGACTAAAGGTAAGTCCAAATCAAAGACTTCTGATCTCCAGACCTGGAGTTTCTCGGTCTCAGGACCTGGGGTGCCATCTCCAGTTTTGCCATGGCAAAACTCCTTGGAAGAAACATGGCAAGAGAGCTTCACGATAGGTTCGCCTTAGGGTTGCCACAAGTCGGAAGGGACTTGAAGGCAAGCAACAACACATATTGCAGGTTTGAGATGTGTTTGTGTGTGTGTCTTTGGTACTTTTGCTAGGGACGGCGGAGAATGACACCGAGTGCGAGGAATGCCCTCCAGGGACATTCTCCAACGAGGATTCGAGCATCCAACCCTGCAATACCCACACCAAGTAAGCAATACTTTCTTGCATTTGACCTGTCCAGTGTGTACTTAAGAAGCCGGTTTTGTTTGTAGATGGTAAAGCTCAGACCACTATTTGCTCCAAATGGGACATGCTGAGTCCCCCAAGGGATCAAAATAACGAACTACAAATCCCAGGATCCCATAGCATGGAGCCACGACAGTTAAAGCAGTGTCAAACTGCATTGTGTCTGGAGTGCGGAAGCAGCCCTAGATTGCAAAAAGAGTGTCTAAAATCCCATATTTGCAGCATGAGAAGGGAGCCAGCATGGTTTGAGCGTTGGACAATGACTAGAGACCAGGGTTTGAATCCCCTGCTTAGCCATAGAAACCCACTGGGTAACCTTTGGCAATCCCCCTCTGAACAAACTTGCTAAGAAAACCCCATGATAGGGTTGCCATAAGTCGGAAATGACTTGAAGGCACACAACAACAGAGGTAAAAGAGGAACACATGCTCCCCAATAGAAATGCTGGCCTTCCCTAAAATTTAACTTTGCCATCACTGTTCAGATTTCTAGCATTGCAGTCGCTTCCACTGAGCCTTTAGCAAAGAGAGGTCTACCTTGACATCTTTCCTTTGGTTGTCTTTTTCTGTCTTCTCCAGCTGTACAAGACTAAACAAGATTTCTGTTCGCAAAGGAAACGCCACTCATGATGAACGGTGCGCCAACCAGCCGTCTGTGAACATAGCGGGCATTTCCTTGGGCACTTCACCTCTTGAATCCCTTGGCAATATAATCAAGGAAGCTGTGGACACGCTGGACTCCGGACACTTGTTTGGCGATGGCGCCACGACCGTTAGGAAACCGACAGATGCACTGAACGCCAGCCTTTTCGACATAACCATAGAGAAGACTTGGAGAAGAGGTGGGTAGACAGCGTCTCCTTTTCGGGGACTGTATGAGTCCTGGGCAAGGATTTAATGTGGAACCAAGGACTCATCCACACGACAGAATTATACCACTATGGTTCAACTTGGACTGTCATGGCTCCATTATGTGGCATCCTGGGATGCTGTTAAAGTGGTCACAAAGACGCATTAACGCGCATCATTTTACTTTCTGGATTGACAATGCATTTCCGATATTGCTTTATGTGTGCAATTGCATGTGATAACCATTTGCCAACGACTCGCCATTTCCGCTCTATTTGCGGGAAGCTTTAAATGCGCTTGAATCTCTCTTTAATGCCGAAATTAGCCCCAGTGTGATAAACTTCTAAGAGTAACCCATTGCTTTTAAAAGTGACTTTGCAATCTCTTGTCCAAAGCCAAAAAAGTGGATGATAGGTTCACTGCTTCCAAAACTGGAGGCTTTAAAAAGTCACCAATTATTAATAAAGAGTGTGCTGAGATCGTCCTTATATTAAACTCTCCCTCTTCTTTCCATAATTCATTTTTGCAATCTTTCCCTTTCCAAGGTGAGCACGATTTCACCCTCCTGGGAGTCCTCTTCCTTTTGGGACTGATGCTTTGCGCCTGTGCGGTGATGCTCTGGCGAAGGAGAGCTTGCCACAAGTGGACTGTCCCCTACAAAGTGAAATGTGAGCAAACCTGTGGTAAAATATATAATGTTATGCTCGTGTTGTCTTGGTTTTGAGTTTCCCATTGAGCACAAGAAGGATGCTGGCACAGGGCTCTTCTTGCGCTCCTGTTTCAAGGAGCCACAAGATGGCAACCTTCCCTTTTGGCTTTGCAATTGCAGCCTGGAACTGAGAAGTGCGCCTTGAGTCAACCCTTTTTCACACTAGGATTCCTCTAGTATGATAAGGTCCCTAGGACTTTTCTTGCCCAGATCTATTGATTTTAGGGTTTCTGCATAGGAAGGTTATTGCTCCTTACAGAAGTGGACATTTTGCATTTAATTTGCAAGGCATCATTTAGACCCAAGAAAGCTTCTTAGGAATATCGGTTTTACCAGCCCTTGGGGTTCTGTGTTCTAATCTCTCCCCTTTTCTCTCTTGTTTTCCCTTACAGTATCTAAGAGGGCAAAGATATGTGCGGTAAGTATGCCATTTTGTGGAAGGAGGTAAATAGACTCGTTTAAATCAGGAAAGGGCGGCTGGTGGAAAGCATGTGTTGGTTCCAGGATCCCCCATGGATAACATTATGGAGGGCTGACAGTATTTGATGATGAGGATGATGATGATGTAACTGGTCCAAGGTCTGACCCCAGGTTTGCTTTCTTCCCCAAGAAGCAGATGAATATGCTGAGCTCTGCAGAGAACCATCAGAGAGAAAGAGAAACAATGAATATCCAGCTTCTCACAGAAGAATGCAATGGCAGTTCACTCTTAGAAATGGAGGAACCCCTCGAACTCGATCCTGTAGGAACCGACCCGGTCCAGGCGGATGGAGGAGTATCGGGAGAGTCTCCTCCGCAATGCACAAATTGCATCGGTGAGTTTGTGGCTTGCCACAAGAGGCAAGCATCCCTTGCGCTACTGGGGTAAAAAGACTGGTATGTTCCTAAGCCTGAAAAGACTGGAGTCCTGTATTCACGCTACACAATTATAGTGTTATGATACCACTTTAACTGCCATAGCTCATCCTATATAGTATCAGTAAGACTATTTGGGTTCTTATTGAGTCTCATTTTGGTTGGGTCCGGGACGGTAAAGGAAAAACGATCCTAATCCTATTCTGTTTCTTGCTTCCTCCCTTAGAAAAAATATACATCATGAGAGCGGACACGGTGATCGTCGGGTCCGTTTCGGAAGTGCCTTCTGGGAAGAATTGCGCCGTGAGAGATGAAGACGGAAGCTCTGGGATGCAAAAAGATGTAGAGGAGAAGGAAGTGACCATACACTTCCCAGAACAGGAAACGGAATTGTGTCTGGGAAGTGACATCACAACGCCGGTGGAGGAAGAATGGGAATTCCACTACTCTGCGGAGGAGACTTTGGTCATCTAGGAAGGATGCTATAGCATCTAGGAAGGAAATTTTAGCATCGCCTGTTGTACTTTTAAGCACATCTGTCCATCGCTTGATGCATAAAGCGCACCCTCCAACTTTCCCAATTTTGCTCTGCATTCCCATTTTTCCAGCTGGTTTTAAAATGTCCCGGTTTCTCTCTCCTCCTCCCGCCTTTCTCAGTTTAATGCACAAAACATACCTTCCAAATTTCCCAATTTAGTGCATAAAGCACACCCTCCAACTTCCCTAATTTAAGTCACACTCAGAGGAAGACCATGGCCAAACCTCCTCTGAAGAAATCCTGAGAGCCGCCATTTTATAGTTGTGCAAATGTTGGACTCAGACCACAGGAGACCAGGATTCGAATCCTCTTTCAGCCGTGGAAACCCTGGCTTGTGGCAAGTACCACTCTCTCAACCTCAGCGGATGGCAGTGGCAAACCTCCTCGGATTACATCTGGCCAAGAAAAAGTCATGAGGCCTTAGGGTCGCCATAAATTGAACATGACTTGAGGGCATAATACTACAGCATGTGGGGTTGGATTACATGACCCTCGGGGTCCCTTCAAACTCAGTGCTTCTCCACTTCTGTCATCCAAGTGGGATTTTTGCTCTGCAAGGCAATGTGATGGATCCTTTATCTGTGTGGATCTTTGACGGTTTGTAGTTTGCATTATCAAAACCCATCCCTTCCTCACCCACTGTCTTCAAAAACCAGCCTCTTTAAGTTATGTTTGCCAATTCTAAAGACATGTTTGCTCTCTCAGGGCCCAAATTGCCCCGGAGGGCTGTTATCTGAGCATCGTAAAATCCTTGCGGCCGTTGGGATTACTGATTAACTCTGGTTCCCCCCTGCCAGCTTTTATTCTTTATTTTAAAGGGGACAGAAGGAAAAGAAACGTCACTCCTTTGGCCCGGCGGGCGGGATCCTGCCGGAGCAAACAAAGCCACTCTTGTGCCTCGACGGGACAAAGTGCCTTTATAAACGGAGCCGTCAGAGCCGTGGACGCCATTTGCAGGGCCTTGTTCCGCTTTGCCAGCGCATCCCAACTATGGCGGGTCTGGCGGACGATTTTCACATTGAGAAGGAAAGCTTCTCTCCGGCTGCGGAGAACGGACCGGCAAAAGAAGACGGGCCAGAAATGGAAAAGTTAGAAACTGCCCAAGGGTCATCTTCCTCTGCTGACAGTGATCCTGGGTGTGAAACATGCCCTGGAGAAGAGGAAAGACCTTGCAGTCCCTGTGCCAGGGCAGATCCAAATGGTACCCAACTTGGAGCGTCGGATGTGCCACTTTCGGTCCCTTTGCCAGCCGTCGTGGCGGGTTCCACGGACCTTTCCAAAACCTCTCCTGACGAATCGTGCCGCCAGCCGCCACGTCTGTCCCTTGCCGAAATGGACTGCCTCATTTGCTTCAACCGGTACAGCCCTTGCCGGATGCCCAAAGTCCTGGCTTGCCAGCACGCCTTCTGCGCCGTCTGCCTCAAGCTTCTCTTGCGCAACGAGGACCGGACGTGGGTCATCGGATGCCCGCTTTGTCGGAAAGCCACTGTCGTCTTCGGTGGCCTTGTTTGCAGCCTCCAGAATAAGGAGGACGTCGTGGGATGGCTGGAGACCCCGGACTTGGACGCCGAGGCATGCCACCCTCCAGAACCTCCCAGTGAGATCCACACTCGCCACCCAACAATCTCAGAAAACAGAGAACCCGCCGCCGGAGGGACCAACCGTGGCGCGGCCAAGAGACTGGTCTTACTTTTGTTCCTGGTGGCCGTTCTGATCATCTTCATCCTCCCCTTCCTCTACACAGGGCTGCTGAAGTGGGCCCTGTCTTTCGTCGTCCTTTTGGGGCTCGTCATCTCAGTGCTGCTTTGCTGCAACCCCAGTTGGCACTGCCCAAGCCTGGCACTGCCCTCTTGGAGGAAAAAGGAGAACCCGGTCGCCGCCTCCATCGCTTGAGATAGAGCCTCCAAAGCTCTCTCAGAGCCAATTCAGACATTGGGAATGATCCCGGTTGAATCTGGGTTGAATCTCTGTTGTTCACATGCATCCCAAATGCACCTGATTAAGTTTAGGGGGGTTCCAAAAAATCCAGTTGACCCGGGATCATCGATATCAGAGTTTTTCTAAAAGATCTGCATTGTCGGCAGTGTGAATAACTGATGCGGATAGAGATAAAACTCTGCACACCTTGAATGTGTTTCGAATGCATTTTGCTAACTCCATCTTTATCCAAGTGCCAGCATGTGTGAGTAACCGGGCTCCCAGAGATGCGTTTCCAGCAAACAAACCTGGAAGGTGTGACTGAGATTATTTGCGTCGTTGTGCTAAAAAGCAAAGACGTCCCAATGACCCCCTAAAAGGCTTTGGAGGGTTGCAAGAGGAGTGTGGTTGCAGAGCCATGGCCCGCAGGGTCGGCGTTCCTGGGATGTTTTGACCATCAAGGTATATGACAGTAGATCCCTGGACTAGTGTTGGTTACTGTGCCATTGCATGCCAGTCCTTGGTGATTTTGCAGGCAATAAATAACAGTGGATCCCTTGGTTTGATTGCAATATAATAGGAATAGTCTCTTGGTGAAAAATGGATTTATTCTGCAATAACATCACCTTCTGAGCAATTCCTCTTGGAAGGCAAGACCTTTGGAGCTGGATCAGCCTCAGCTGAGCAATGGAGGGCTATTAGCCTTGCAAAAGGATTGCTGCTGATGGGGCTAAAAACCTATCAGAACTGCTTAGTTGTTGTTGTTAGTATAATTTATTGATATAGTGTTGCCACTGCGCATGGTGCTTTACAAGTCAAAGAAGAGCCAAAGAAAACCTCCATCCCTTACCTTACAATCTTTATGGATATTGATCTCCATTCCTGGACTGGGAATCTTTCAACTTGAAGTACAGAGTTGTTCTTCTTTGTACATTCACTTCTACCAAGGTTTCAAGGAATGAACATTTGTGCCAGGCAGTTTGCAACAAGGAGAACTTGAATTCAGTGCTCAGTATTGTCAAAACAGGGGTTTTTTGTATATATTTTCACAAGTTTTGATTGTATAAAAAGAATGTTTTTTTTTCCTTACATGTTTTGCCTCTCTTTGTTTTCTTTGCTTCCTTGCGCCACAAAACCGCCTTCAAAAGGGTGCATCTGCACTGTAAAAATAATGCAACTTGACATCACTTTAATTGCTGCAGTGTAGATGCAGCTTAATTTATTTGTGGTTCTCACACTTTCAAGGGGTCCTGAGCACAGTGCCACTGCGTCACAGTGTCCATAGATAGCACAGTGCTGCGGTGTTGTGGCATTTGTAGTGCAGTGTCACTGCATTGTGCTGACCTTAGTGCAGTGCCGTTGCACAACACAGTGGCACTGCGCTAAAAAAATACCACAATGCAGTGGCACTGATTACAGACAGCACAACACACTGGCTCTGCACTGCAGTACAGATACCACAACGGAGTGGCACTTCACTATGGACAGCATAGTGCAGTGGCACTGCACTAAGGACACTATACTGTGGATGCCACAACACAGTGGCCTTGCACTGCAAATCCCACAATGCAATGGACCTGCACTAAGGACCCCACATCGGTATCACTGCACTAAGGATAACACTCCACAACTCACTGGCATTGCATTAAGGATACCACAAGCAATGCCAGTGCACTGCGGACACCTACTCTCAGATACCACGACACCGTGGTACTACACTAAGGACACCTCAGTGTAGTAGTACGGCACTAGGGAACCCACAACATGGTGGCACTGCACAGTGGCCTTGCACTGCAATTCCCACAATGCAATGGCATTGCATTAAAGACCCCACATCAGTATCACTGCACTAAGGACAACACACCATGACTCAGTGGCACTGCACTATGAACATCACAACACAGTGGCATTGCAATGCGGATACCACAATGCAGTGGCAGTGCACTGCAAGTCCCACAATGCAGTGGCAGTGCACTAAAGGCCCCACCAGAGTTGCATTACACTAAGGACGCCATAATAATAATAATAATAATAATAATAATAACAACTTGGAGGCTTGGTATGACATGTTCACTGGACAGTCTTGGAATGGTTTGAATGGAGGAAAGTCCAGACTTTCCTCTTCCTTTTCTTGCGCGCATCTAGATAAAAAGAATCATCTTTGATGTTATGAACTATAGATGCTCCCTAAGAAGATGAGATGGAGGCCATTTCAAAGAGGAGAGAAGCGCTTCTTGCAGAGGGACGGAATAAAAAAGGCACGGTTCTCCCTCCCACTCTTTACACGGAACGAAGGAACCAAAGTTCACCCCACAAAGGGAAAAGTATAAAAGAGGATTAAAAATAGGATCCGGCGGAGAGAGATGAGCTCCTTCAAAAGCAAAGAAGATTGTCAGTTGTCATCGGATGAAGATAATAGGGACTTGTCTCTCTTTGCCTTTCAACTCCTCTCTTTCTTTATCTCTATTTCATGCGCAGGATACATTTTTCCATTTTATGCAGAGGTAGGAAAGCTGCAAAAATGCCCAGGGAGCATTTTCTACCTATCAGGGATCTGATCTACACTGAAGAAATAATGCAGATGATGATGATGATGATGATGATGATATTCCACCTTTCTCCCAAGATAGGGACTCACTGCTGACATTGCAATGGCTCAATGCAATGGAATGATAGGATGGGTAGTTTTTGTGTTTGTGAGATATTTGGCTCTGACGACGCAACAGACTACAAATCCCAGGATTGCATTGCGCGGAGCCATGGCAGTTAAAGCAGCGTCAAACTGCATTATTTCTGCAGTGCAGATCAGACCACCAGCAGCAGCAGCAGCAGCAAATCCACTTGGGTTTGGATAGCTTTAAAAGTGCGATCTTCCAGCAATTGCGCATTGTGTGCCTTCAAGTCCTATCTCATTTATGGTCACCTTATAAAGAATGTTTTTATATCTTGGCACGTTTTGTTCGGAGGAGGCTTGCTATGGCCTTCCTCTGAGGCCGAGAGAGTGTGACTAAAGCGCCTCTTTTCAATCACTGCGGCATTTAGCACCTTGGACAGGAACCTTTAAAGCAACTTTGGCACTTTAGGTCCGAGACACACTGCAGAAATGATCCAGTTTGAGACTGCTTTAACTGCCCTGGTTCAGTGCCAGAGGATTTGGGGAACTGCAGTGAGACATTAAGCATGGCATCACACAAAAAATCACAAAACATCACAATACTGGCACAATAAACTACAATTCCCAGGATCAGTTAGCATTGAGCCAGGGCCACCACAGGGCGCCATGATGGCATGCGCCATTCCGCATGGCATCATGGTGCTCCTCTGGCGCTGTGTCCATACGACGCAGCGCCAAAGGAGCTCTGTATAGCTGCGCCACCGCAGCTATGGTGCCCTTTCTAGGGCGCAAAAAGGATCCCGCTGTTTTTGCAACTCCTTTTTGCACCCCGGAAAGGCCAGATCAGGGTCGCGGCATGTGCTTGCATGCGCTTCTTATTTGCTTATACAGATGCACCAACTTAAAGGGAAAAAGAGGAGAAAAAAGAATGAGAAATTAGACGCAAATAAGAAAAGAGAAGGAAGAAATGACTATAAGGAAGGAAAAAAGGACGGTGGAGAAAAGTGTATTTCCGTAACCAAATGCACATGACTGGTGTCCCGCCCCAAAGGAAGCTATTTCCAGACGTCAGCACTTCCTAACTTCCTTGATTTTCAACTCACTACGAACTTTGCACAACCCTGCATTCTCTTGCAGAGCCTACGCTCGCTTTGGACCGTAACCTGCTTCCGAGAATAGCTCCTCTGCTGCAAAACAGGCCTCCGCCGGCTTTTCAGAGCCCCAGGTTCGAGTGAAAGCCAAGGCCGGCCCAAAGGGAAGGGAAGGCAGGGAGGAATCCGAGGCCGGAGGGGGTCCTTTTCCACTTTGAGGAAGGCCAGGTGGGGGTTATTTGTATGTAAATGTAAATGCCTTTTAAAGTGTAAATGCACTGCAATCTAAATGCATTGCAATGTAAATGCATTGCAATGTACATGTGTTGCAATGTGAATGCATCGCAGTGTAAGCATGCATTGTATTTCAATTGAAATGCTTTAGAATGTAAACTTATTGCAGTTTAAATGCTTTATAATGTAGACATGTTTCAATTTAAATCCTTTAGAATGTAAGTGTATTTCGGTTTAAATGCTTTAGAATATAACTGTATTGCCATTTAAATGTACTGGAGTTTCAATGCTTTAAATGCGTTGCAAATGCTTTGCATTCCAAATCGTTTCAGTTGAAATGCATTTGTGCCGCAATTCAACTGAATTAGAATGTAAAGGCATTGCAATGTGAAAACATTGCAGAGTAAATGTCTTTCAATTTAAATGCTTTGTAGCGTAAGTGTGTTGCCATTTAATTGTATTTCAGTGACATTTATCGCAGGGTAAATGTATTGCAGCTTACCGTAAATGCATTGCAAATTAAATGTATTGCAATTTCAAAGGCATTGCAACATAAATGTATTGTATTTTAGGGTTGGGTTTTTTTTTTTTGGGTGTGTACAATTTTGTGCCGTTGTTGTCATTGTGTGCCTCTGAGTCTTTCAAGTTCTTCTTCCTTTATGCAACAGGCCCTCTGTTCGGACGTGACATCACAAAGGGGCGTTGTGCGAAGATTGTGTTGCTTTTATGATCATTCTCTTTTAGGGCCGGCAGCTGTGTTTGCCTTTGCGCAGTTTCGAAGAGCCAAGAGCCAAGAGCCAAGCGATTGCGAATCTCAGGAGGTTGTAAAGAGGGGGGGAAATAGCAAACAAACCAAGGCTTGCAGAGTTTGCTGGGAAAGACAAAGTCACCTCTCCAGGAAGCAGCAGAGCGACCGAAAGAGGTATGAGGATGCACCGTCTACACCTGGGATTTCCAGCATAGAAAGCAGGTCTTTGAACACCTGGCTATCAACCTTCCTTTATGTTTCTTACCTGGTTTTCCCAGGCATTGTCGCTATGTACCTTTAAGCTGTTTGCAATGTAGCGTGACTCGAACTTGGGTCTCCATAGTCATAATCCAACGCTCAAAGCATGACGCCACATTGGCGCTCACACTGAATTCGAGCCTTTATACTTGTTTCTAATAGCTTTCCTTTATTAATTCAGAAATACATTGGAATTGGCCTGAATCTAGCCTGGCCATTGGCTTTGAGCGACAGGTCAAAGGTTTCAGCCATCGCATGCGCACAAGGCTCAACCCTATGGCTGGTGCCACAACACGGACATTGGCACCACATGGTGGGGAAAATATATTACGTCATCCATTGTCCAGGTTTATTATTTTGTTTCTCCCATGCGCTGGGTCTGCTTGTGGAACGATGCGCGGTCTCCATGGATATGCGGCCAGCAATGCGTGGCATGAAGGTGGGCGGCTGTCCCGGTGCCAAGAAGGGTGGCATCGAAAGCAATCGAAACCAACTCTCCCTGGAAATGCCAGCCTTTGTCATCCAGATTATGGCTGGTTGTATAGTTTGAAAATAAACATCCAGTATTTCCCCGGAGGTTGTTAGTGTCCATAGAAGGGAATAATCCTCATATTACTAATTGCAATTAGTATTACAATACTAATATTAGTATTAGTATTATATCCGTATTTATTTTTTACCCGTCTTTCTGTCGCAGTCGCTTGTGCAAATGGCCGCTGGTCGCCAGTGGCCCTGGAGAAAAGCCGCAAGACAGACAGAAAGAGAGGAACTGTCCGAACTTGTCGGACGGCGGCTGGGCGATCAGGGGAAGTTCGCCTATGCGGCTCTCGCATCCGTCTCCTTGGCCGCCTTGTTTCCTGCGCAAGAGGAAAGGTGAGCCTCACTTCTGCTGGTTGTTGCTCCGTCACACGTCATGGAGTCCTTTCCTAGCCGCCTTTCCAAATCCTATTGGAAAGCACTAAAGGATTTCCTATTACTATTATTCTTTGATCCCCAGAAAATCCCCCCCAAAAGCTAACTTTTAATGAGCTCCGGCCATTACCAGGAGAGCAGAAACTTGGGTTGCAGGATCAATACAGTTTGGCACTGCTTTAACTGTCATGGTTGCCCCGGGATTTATAGTTTGTTGTGGCACCAGAGCTCTCCAATAGAAGTAGTGCCCAAAACAACAAATCTCTGAATTGCGTTGCATTGAACCGCGGCTGTTAAAGCGGTGTCCAATTGCATTAATTCTGCCATTTGTAACACATCTCCGCATCTCCCTTTCTCAAAGCTCTTATAGGACAGGAGTGGTCCAAAGCCTGGTGCGATGGCTGGACCTCTCAGACGCCGTTTTGCCCGCCATGTTGGCGTTTGCGGGCGGTTTGGGGTCCGAAGGGACGGAGACCTTTGCCCAGATCCTTTTGAAGGAGCCCCTCGTGAGGGAAAACCCCAGCGTCGTCACGCAGGTAAGTCAGTTTTACAAACCCCCTAAATGCCTCCAAACATTTTAGGAACAAGAATTCAGTACCTTTAAATCCTGAAGGAAAACCTGGAACGGATTCACCGCTCCACTGACCTGGGATCCATTGACCAGTTGGTCGACGCAGCCGAAACCAGCCCAAGACGGGTCTTATAAAGCTTGGGAAAGTCCTATTTTGGACTACATCTCCCAACATCCTCCAGAGGATTAACATTTCCCTCTTACATTTCTTTGTTTTTTGGGTTCTTCTAGGACCTCGTCTCCTTTTCGCTCAAGGATGGTAAGTCTTCTTCCTCAATTCCTCCTTTTAATTGCCCCTTCCAAGGAGTTTAATTGGTATTATAAACCCTCCAAAACAAGGATCCCTATCTTGTTGGACTGCAACTGCCTGCATTTCTTATGCTGGCTGGGACTGATGGGAGTTGCAGTCCAGCGACATCTGGAAAGGAAGAATGTGCGCACTTGCTTTCCTCTTCCCTCCTCATCCAGTTTTCCTTTAGTGCCATTTTGATTGTAAGCCTGATTGTAAGGCAGGGATTTTTGTCCTCTGGGAGTCTTTCCGCAGCATAGTAATGTCGCTAATGAATTCCTAACGCCATTCTCGGTGTCCCAGGTTACTACGACGCGCGCGCCCGGGTCCTCCTTTCGCACGTCACCTGGCTCCTGAGGGTCCCTTTGGTGGCACTGGAGTCCTCCGAGGAAAGTCTCCTTGAATGCCTGGATGAAGAAAAGGAGGAGGAATCAGAGTAAGGCCCAGGGACCCTTCACATATATAGAGTTTATCACACCAGCGGGAAAACGGGATTTAAACCAGAGTTAAATTAGAGGAAACCCAGAAATGCCCAAAGTTTATCACACGACGTGAAATAATGCAACGCTGTGCGATAAACTTCGGGCATCTCCTGGTTTTCTCTCATTTAACTCTTGTTTCAATCCCGTTTTCCTAGTCGCTAGTGTGATAAACCCCTAAGAAGCATTGGTTACAAACTGCATATGGACATGTTTTAAACATTTGCTGTTTCTTACTGTACAAGCTGCCAACCCAAAAGGATGGATATATTCCAGGTGAGTACAGCTGGCTCTCAATATTTAAATTTCCCTTTTTAAAATAGGTAACTTTTGTTCCTGATTTTGGCCCATTTGATGCATATCCTTCAACTGAAATCAAGGGGCAGCGTGTTTAATGGTTTTATTTTTATTGCCAAGGGAAAGACACACAGACTTCATGATGATGATGATGATTTCATGCATTGCATTCTCTCTCCCTCACCGCACATTACATCTTTCCTTCTCAGAACGGCGGAGGCGTCAAGGAAGAAAAAAGAGAAGAGGAAGAGGTTGAAGAGGTACCTCCTGATAGGTTTGGCGACGGTCGGCGGCGGGACGGTGATCGGTGAGTCTGGCCTCTCCGTTGGTGCCGATGGTGGTGATGGATCTGCTCCCAAATAGTATCCATCCGCCCTGTAAATGGACCGAGCCTTGTCTCCAAGGTTCGCCACCTTGGATAGTGCAGAACTGTTAGATGGGTCACTCTGTGGACAACCAAGCCATCCACTGCCACCGGTTTACCAAAGCCATGCAACCCCTGGGAGAGTGGGACTATATATCCATGGGATATATAGATTTCGTGTGGATAGTAAAAAATCTCAGTTGACATCCAAATGCTTAGAGAAGTGTTCTCTGTAGATATCTGGAGATTCTCCAGATGCCTTTTGTAGGCATCTGGAGATCCTCCAGCGTGACTCTATAGTCAACTTTCACCACAAAGATAGAGTTTGCTATTATATTCAGTGCGACACATGTATCCACAGCACAACCCTTATATCCACAAGGCATACGTTGTCAGACTTTCTAAGGAGAGTGAAAATCACAGATGATAGTGAACTCTGCCTTTCTGGTGAGAATTGACTATAGCGTCATGCTGGAGAACCTCCAGAGAGGTGTTCTCTGTGGGCATCTGGGGGTCTTCCAATGTGGTTCTGTGGTCAGTTTCCATGAAGACCTCCAAAAGATGGAGAGTCCCACAATCTCTGATGCAGTCCATTCCACTGTTGAACGGGTAAAACCAAATCTTCCTAAACTTTAGGCAAAATCTCTTTTGTTGTGATTGGAACCCATTGGTTTGTGTTCTGGTTCTGGTCTCAGAAAACTAGCATGCTCCATCTTTTACATGGCATCCCTTCAGATGTTTCAAGGTAGCCTCCTCTCAGTTGTCTTTTCTCCAAGCTAAACATCCCCAACTCCCTGAGTTGGTTCCTCATAAGTTTAGTTTCTATGCCTTTGAGTATTTTGGCCACCCTTCTCTGGACACCTTCCATTTTGCTGATGTCCTTCTTGAACTCTGGTGCCCAGAACTGGACACAGGAGTCCAGATGAGGTCTGACCGATGCAAAATAGAGCGGCACTATTGTCGCCCTCTATCTGGACACTATACTCTTCATTGATGCAGTTCCAGAATTGCATTGGTGCTTTTGACCACAGCATCATGCAGTTGGCTCACACTGTGGAACGAGGCGATGCCACAAAGCAACTTTATGCTTGTTTTATAGGTCTGACCGGAGGGCTGGCCGCTCCTCTAGTAGCCGCTGGGGCTGCCACAGTTATTGGCAGCGCAGGGGCCGCCGCCTTGGGTTCGACAGCCGGGATCGCCGTCATGGCATCGCTCTTTGGGGCCGCAGGAGCCGGACTCACCGGTAAGACTGTGCCCGATTTCCTTTATCTCAGAAAAAGTGCACAGTGCTTGCAATTCTTCTTCTTCTTGATCAGAAATGCTAATTTTTAAATCGCCAGGGTCAGTGGGTCCTCATTCCTTTAGCTATTGCCAGCCTTACATCCTGAAGAAATACACTTAAAACCAACAGAGCGATCCCTGGGTCTATAATCACTGTGCAAAGAAAGATACCGCTCCAAACGGCTGTGTCAAATCCACAGTCCCTATCTATCTATCTGTATATAGATTGTGGACACAAGACCTTTTGCTAGTCTCTTAGGCATATAGTTGAAGCGCCTCGAGTTGGAATGTTTGTATTCCTGTATCACGAGTTTTGCTCGTTGCACAAGCCTTGCACGTCGCACGACGGATGACGGGACGAAGGATTGCACCAGGGGTCCGGGCAGCAAAATGGATTTAAAAATTGGGGTCTCTTTAACTTGTTCAGAACCTGTGCTTCTTTGCTATTGCAACAACAGACATTTTGCACCTGCTGTTTGCAAATATCATTTTTCTTTTTCCAAAAGAAGCAGGCATCCTACAAATTTTAATCCTGAAACATAACGAGTTGTCGTTGTTTGTGTGCGATGTTTAGGGTACAAGATGAAGAAGCGAGTGGGAGCCATTGAAGAGTTTGAGTTCCTGCCTTTGACGGAAGGGAAGCAGCTCCACATCACCATCGCCATCACCGGCTGGCTTTCGACCGGCAAATATGGTAAGGAAAGCCAAATCTTGGTGGTTTTAGATGCATCATTGCCCTTGAAACATTAGAATAGCCATTAATGTTTCTTTAAAACGAGGATGGAGGAATCGCCAGTAAGGACTACCAGAAATCTCTAGGGAAAAAGGTTCCCATCTGAATCCCTGGAGAGGTGCTCCTTCCAGCCAGAGTTGGTCATCCTGGGCTGGAGGGATGGATGGACCGCCAAAGGCCTGACGTCACATAACCACAACTTACTCGCTCCTCGTGCTCCAATTAAAGCCTATAAAACCATCTGTATGTTTGCTTGGCTTCCTTACAAATTCTTCTCTTTACTTTTCGCACCAGTTTATAGCCAGAATCACAAGTCTTGTTCCAGGAAGTGCTGGCAAAAATTCCCCCAAGCCAAAGGGCAATGGTCTTGACACTCTCGGTGCCGATTTCAATTTGAATTTGAATTTCTTTCTGATTTTAAACACCTTTGCCCAGCGAAGAAACCAGTAGAGCTTTGAAAGCTTGCACTGTATATTTTGTGCATTTTAGCCGGTCCAATAAACGTATCACTGTTGTGCAGATTGTGTATGTTATTGCACTGCTTTTCGCTCAGTTCGTCTCATAGGTGCAACAAGATCCCTTTGCATACTGATATTCCACCTTAACATGGGTATGTCTTGCAACAGCATTGTGAATTGTGTATGAAGTGAACTAGGGACCACTGACGCATAATCTCTGGTTAGACCTTTGCTTTTCCCAACTTTCCTTCTTTTAGGGAGTTTCACAGCCCCTTGGAGCAGCTTGCTCCAGTCCAAAGAGCAATATTGTCTAGCCTGGGAGTCCAAGTATCTGATGGAGCTGGGCAATGCCCTCGACTCGTTGCTGAACGGACTGGTGAACATGGTGGCACAGGAAGCTTTGAAATATACGGTCTTGGCAGGTGAGCATCTTTCTTCTTGAGTGTGCTTACTGTCGTATGTTTCAGTTTAGAAGATGGAAGGAGGGATGTACAGTCGCCCCTCCTTTCTTGCGGACTTGATGTCCGTGGGTTTGAATCTTCACGGAGGGGCGGCCTCCGTCATTTTCAATGGGGCACACCACTGCGGCACACGCTGTCGTGGGCACATGCTCCATTGAAGCCTATGGGGCTTCAATATAGGTGAGTCTCCATTATCACAGGGGGGTCCAGAACAGATCCCTGCAAAAACGGAGGACCAACTTTATATTGATCGTATTTCATACCCAACCCGCCGGGGGATTTAAAAAACTAGACGTCAAGTTCCTAGTCCTTAGGAGCCTGAAGAAAAAGGCATAAAGGTATAGGTCGGCCTTTGCCAATTCAGCACCTTTTGTGCCGGGATGATGGAAGTTGCAACCCAACACACTTAGAGGGCTGTGGGTCCAGAAGGATGACATCCAGTATATATGGATGGAATTTTCTGCATAAAGAAGCAGGTTCTGAAGGGTATTGGACACATTCCAGCACTGGCTAATAGTCATGTACAGATAACTGGATGAGATGAGATAATGGGAGATGTAGTTCACCAACATCATTTAGCAAGCTGCTTCCCCATTTGTTTGCATTGGATACTGTGTCTCGACGCTTCCCCCCGATTCTGACTTTCAGCTGCCCTGCATCTTTGGCCTCCTCCCAGGTATCGTCACGGCCCTGACCTGGCCGGCTTCGCTCCTCACGGCCGCCAGCGTCATCGATAACCCTTGGGGCGTCTGCCTCCACCGTTCGGCTGAAGTCGGGAAACAGCTGGCTCAGATACTCCTTGGACGGCACCAGGTAGGAGGCAACAGAAATTGGGGAGCCTGGGATATTTGTATGGATTCCTCTAGATGTTGGAAGAGCAGATGTTGGATCAATGGTTGGGCACCTATCTTCGATATAGAAAATAGATGGCTTACTAAAGCCCAGGGCATCATTGGCAGGTTGCAGGAATGTGGTGCACACTGGGTGACAACCTAAAGTGGGTAGTTCAAAGGTATCATTTTAATATTGCTAGTTGTTTAGGTCACCACTACTACTATTAGCACTACTACTGCTACTAGCGCTACTACCATTCAGTGATATACGGGAATTATGACTAACATTAAGACAACAAACATTACTATGGTTTCTGTATGGGGTGGTATGCGAAGGGGTGAATGGGGAGAGGGTGACACGGTCTGTTTTCTCTCCTCCTAGGGCAGGCGTCCAGTGACTTTGATCGGCTTCAGTCTTGGGGCCAGGGTCATCTACTTCTGCCTCCAGGAGATGGCCAAGGAGGAAGGTAGGCAGGAGAGGGTCAAAAAGGGAAAACATTGTCCAAAATTCTCTTAGGGACACATACATGTGCAAATCATGCTGCGCATGCCGGCCAAAAAGTCACCATTGCTCAACCGATATATTCTGCTGATAGCGGCAGAAGGCGAGTTGCACAGACATGTTCTGCATCATGCATTGTATGTTGCGGTTGTACATTGTGCCATGCAGTTGTGCCTCTTATGCTTTGCATTGCACTTGCACATCCTTTTGTTGTTGTTCACCTTCAAGTCTTCTCTGACTTAGGGTGACCCTAAGATGTTGAGCCTGTCTCAGGGTTTTCTTGGCAAGATTTCTTTGGAGAGGGTTTGCCATCCACTTCCCCTGAGGCTGAGAGACTGTGACTTGCCTAAGGTCATCCGATGGGTTTCATGGTTAAGCAGGGAATCGAACCCTGGCCTCCAGAACCCTGGCTCTGGTTTTATACCTCTTCAAATTAATAGCATTTTTAATCGTGACGGGTGAACCCTGGTCTCCAGATTCGTAGTCCAGCACAGTGAGTTTCCATGGCTGAGCAGGGATTCGAACCCTGATCTCCAGAGTCCTAGCCTAAAACACAAACCACAACATCACACTGACTCTCACTTTGTGCATCCTTTACTTCATCTCAAATAAGATGATTCTCCTACCAGCGTCCTTCACTGTCTAGCTGCATAGAAATCGGAAACGTGTCGGCACGGACAATCTCGTGTTTGCCCTCTTGCGTCCTTCACCTCCGTAAGGCCTAGGAACTTGAGCTGATTGAATGAAGCTTGTGTGGATATCTTCCAAAACCAAGCGCCCGAGGTTTCTTCAAACTCCGTGGATAATCTGGAGCTCTGATGGCTAGCGCATTCCCTCCCACATCTATTGGATGAAGCGGCGTCTGGCGTTGCCATCTTCCTCTTCGCGCTCCTCCTCCTCGGAGCATCATCGGGGTCAGTCTGGCTAGCAGTATTTCCAAACTTCCCACGCAGCTCTTTCAATGACAAGGAGTCGCTGTTACTAAAAGTTCTCCAGCTCCATCCTCCTTTCTTCAAAACGCCCTTCTCAGCTGTGTGTCTCTGTTGTTTTTCCTCCGCGCCCGTTCCCATCCCTCCGCCATCCATCTGTCGGCTTCTTTGCAAGCTGCGATCTCCGGTATTAATAGTTCCCTTTCTCAGGAATTGGTTTAAAGAAAGAATCGATTTGTCGTCATTGCTGAAGAGAGGAAAAAATTATACGACTGAGTCATTAGCACCGTGGCTGTTCTCCGCCTGTTCTCGCCCCCCGCGTCCCATCGTCCCCGTCACAGGCGGCTCCGTCAGGACAATTTGTACCCACCGATACGACGAGAGCCAAAAAACAAACCCTCGCCCTTGCAGCCTGTGAACGGCGGTGTGACGCTCCTGCTGTGCGCTGGTTCTCGCTTCCTCCGGAGGAAGAGAATCCGAGAATGCATTTAGCGAGAGCATTTACATTTCTATATTATCAGCGAACGCAGCGCTTTCTAAGCAGTTCACAATCTGGGAGCCAATTGCCCCCGACAAGCTATGGACTCATGTTACCGACCTCCGAAAAATGAAAGGCTGAGTCAACCTTAGAGCCTTGGAATCGAACTCACAACCTTGTGGCTGCAGGGCAGGCATTAGTGCCACTAAGTGCCACTAAGGCTCCAAATTGGGCACCACAAATCTATTCCAACCCTCTGCCATGCAGGAAGACACAATTAACACAACTAAAGAGACAACCATCCAACCTCCTCCAAAGAAGGAGAGTCCACTATCACCATTGAACAGCTCTTACGGTCAAGAAGTTCATAACGTTGGGGTTTGGTTGCAGGTTCCTCTGCTCAAGACCCATTAAATGCAATGGCACAGTAAAATGGTGCCTCTTATATAGAATGGCAATGGGAATGCTTATGGGAATATATATATATATATACACACACACACACACACACACACACACACACACACACACACACATTGTTGAAGTATTTTCAAACCAGGGGTGCTTGAATCTGTGGATAAAAAAAATCTGTGGATATGAAGGGCTGACTATATATCCCTATATATATATATATATATGACTATCTATGAGTTGGAACATATATAGTCATATATGGAATTTCCCCCCTTCTTAGATTGCAGAGGGATCATCGAAGACGTGGTTTTGCTGGGAGCGCCGGTCGAAGGGGAAGCCAAGCATTGGAAACCTTTGGCCAAAGTCGTCTCCGGAAGGATTATCAACGGCTTCTGCAGGTCTGTGAACCTGAATGTTGGGGTGCTTTTCCTTTCCTCCATGCGCTTGGAAAAATATGTTTATAGATCTGTTCATTTTTGAAAATCGGGATACGTGCGGCTGAGCAACATCAGAATGTGGCCGAGGTGGCCAATGAGTTATTGGCTATTAATCTGTTATTACTAATTGGTTATTAATTACTTATTGGTTATTAATGAGGGTGAACGCACAGAAACTAGGAGAGGGCGCAGCAGTTTGCTTTTGCCTGAGCCAACTGGGAAGAACCAAGATGTTTCCTCCTCTCCTCTCCTCTCCTCTCCTCTCCTCTATTGAGTTTCCTCCTTTTGCAATTTGAACTTGCAGCAATGGAAGTAATAGGAAGACAAAAGGGGAAAGGTGGGAGGAAGAGAGAGAAACCAGTACATTTTAACATATAGGAAGGCAGAGGATGAATTGGGTCATCCTTGGTTTGTGCTTTCAGGACTTGAACCTGGATCTCCTAAGTCCCAGGACAGTGCTCCCCTTTCTTAGCAATCCTCTATTTTCTCCTTTTCCATCCAGGGGAGATTGGCTGCTGAGCTTTGTCTACCGGACGTCCTCCGTCCAGCTCAACGTGGCCGGACTCCAGCCGGTCGATCTGGATGACCGGAGGATGGTCAACGTGGATCTCTCCTCCGTGGTAAGGAATATATATTTTTTCAAACTTGCACATGGAAGAGTCAAATATGGACAAATAAGGCAGGAAATTGCTTGCCGCAATCTTGGAAGTAGTGGTCGGAGAGTTGTTGAGTGCTATCTACACGTCTACGTTGGAAAAAGATATTGGGGGCGTCTACATTGTCAAAACGATGCCGTTTGGCACCACTTTTAAGTGCTGCAGCTCCGTCCCTAAAGGATCCTGGGATTTTATAGTTTTAATTAAATGATAATAAATAATAAATGTTTACTTTTATCCCGCCTCTCCCAGAGGATCGAGGCGGCTCACAACAGCGAAACATACAACAGAATAGAACAATTCCCATCATCCCCTCCCTCCTAAAAAAATTCGCATATTTATAATACAATAAAAACTAAGAAATGCAATTAAAATCATTAAGATCATTAAAAGCCTTGAAGGGTGCTGGTGCTTCACCAAACTACAAATCCCAGGATTCTATAGGATGGAGCTGTGGCAGTTAAAGCAGTGACAAACTGCATTGTTTCTTCAGTGTGGATGCACCCGTCGTGATTAAAAATGCAATTAGTTTTGAAGAGGTATAAAATTAGAGCCAGGGTTCTGGGTTTGATTCCCGACTTGGCCATGCAACCCAATGGGTGACCTTGCGCGAGTCACACGATCTCAGCTTCGGGGACGGCAAATGGCAAACCTCCTCTAAGCAAGAAAACCCTATTATAGGTTCGCCTTCTAGGGTTGCCATAAGTCAGAAACGATTCAAAGAATCGGATAGCACTGAACCATAGCAGTCAAAGCAGTGCCAAACTGGATTATCTCAGCAGTGCGGATGCCTCATCAGCCTCTTCTGTCATGAGAGCTCTCATGAGAGATCTGGCGATGTCCCCATTTTCCCAGGTTCACAAAAAAGGGGTACATCTTTTCCCCCCTCCCTAAAAATAAAACCCATTTAGCTTCCCGACATTTGAGGATTCAGAGCCATTAATCCTCTGGCGGTCTTTTTAATTAAAGCTCTAATCTCTTCCGAATCGAGGAAAGGAAAAATAAAAGACTGCTTTGGGCCAGATGGGCTGATCATGGCCACAGATTGCCTGGTTAAAGTCACGGATCCAAAAAGCGGAGACGCAAATTGAAATTAGAATAAAGACATCCGGGGTCGGTGCCAAGTTCTAAGTGGCTCCAAATGTCAAAGCGTATCCCTCATGGATACCAGAGTCTATACTCCAGTTCCAATTTCAGTGTTCGCTTTCTCTCCGGTTTTAGCTGTGTATGTGTCTCGGGTGCCTTCAAGTTGTTTCCGACACACAATTCTGGAAGAAACGTAGGATGGCAACGACAACCCCTTGCTTAGATTTTTAAATGTGCCACTGCTTTCCCCACTAAACACAAAGACACACACACAATAAAGTGGGACAGCGACAACAACAACTTCTTGCTTACATTTCTAAATATGCCATTGCCTTCCCCGCTACACACATACGCACCTTTCTCACTAAATGTTGTGGTTCCTCGCAGGTGAGCGGCCACCTGGACTACATGAAGCAGATGGACACCATCCTGAAGGCCGTGGGCATCAAGACCAAGGAGTGCCGCCTGGAAGAAAGGGGGAACCTCGCCAACTTCCCCGCGACACAAGACGCGGCAACGTCGCGTGATGAGACGCAGGAGGAGCAAAGCGTTCTGGGTGCGGAAAAGGCGGATGGTGACCGTGCCAAAGTTGGCATCAATGGGACCGATGAGGGTGATGACCGCTGGTCCTGGGAACCAGTTTCTAAGGATGGATTGTGCCCAGAAGATGCCAAAGAGAGCGATACCCTTCATGCCAAGAGGGACCACAGCCCTACAGACCGAAAGGGACCCCCTTCCATCGATGTTTCACATTCCCTCGAACTTTCTGAAATGAATGGCCCGGGTATCTCTTCCACAGACACCCCATCGCCAGCTCTTAGATAGCACCGGAAGGGACTCGGCACAATGGTTATTGTAGTCTTTGCACTGAGTCTTCCACATATTCCTTGCTAGGGGACTAAGGACACCTTTGTGGTGGGGAAGGTCAAAAAAGGTACAACATTATCCTCCTCGGAGTTCTGTGTCCTTAAGCCTTGTGCCACCCAACCCTAAAAACCTCTGGAAAAGGGGCATGATGAGCATCATCTAACCTTATCTCTTGGCATTTGGGAATATGGGAATATGGCACCATCCTTAACCATGTTAACTCACGCCTCTTCATAGACCTGTTTTGTTGCATTTGATGGTACCCTACTCTGGAAGGTCTAGATATTTAACCTACATATTGAATTTGCACAGCTTTTCCCAACCAGAGTCCACTCCTAACATTGGACTATAACTCCCATCGCCCCGCGAAGGTTGGAGGAGGCTGGCCTAAGGATGCAAACACTCCTAAAAAGCAATTTAAACCAAAGACCATTCTGCAATTCCATAATTATTTTGGGAGAGCACCGGAGACGGAAAGAGGCATATGTGTAGAAGTAACCAAAAACTCTCTTTATTTACAAATGTACAAATTGAAAAGGAAACCGCAGAGAAAGAACTAGGATTGAGGCTAAATCGTTGTAGCCTGAAAAATCTGGAATTATCAATTTTGGAGTCTCTCGCTTCTGTTTTTTGGAAGCGGTTTAGCATCAGGACCCATGGGGCAATCCGATCTGGGAACAATTCATATATTTGGGTGGCTGTTTGGGAGGGTTTTGGAAGCCAGAGCTCCCCAAAGTTGCCTTGTCTCCGCGCTGCGGCTGGGAATCCAAAAGGACTTTAAATTGCAGAAGCAAAATAGCAACTGAACATAGCCTCCGATTGTGCAAAAACTGCCGGGGAGTGCATTGATTTTGCTTAATTCAACCTCTGGGATTCTTTTAATAGCAATAGAAAATAGGCCAGAAAGGAAACCAATGCTTTTGGCTTGGCTGCGATGTGTCTGTCGGATCCCTCCGATTCTTTTTTCATGCTCCCTTGAGCCTCCTCTTGTAAGAAAAAGAAAAGTACAAATATGCATACTGTACTTAAAATAAGTGTCCCTGAATAACATAACAGTTTGGATTATTTCACACACACACAAATATTCTTCAGGAATTTACTATGGATTATTCCCCATTGCATCTTGCTATCTCTGCAACTATTCAGATGCTAGATTTTCCATACATGGCGGATACAGACTAAACATTAGCTCTGGCCAAAGTGTACAAGAAAGCGAATCCTAAATCGTTTAATCTCTCCTATTCCATCTCATAGGACACAAATATGGAGAGATGGCATGGCAAGGAAAGGGACAGGGGCCAGACTTTGGAGACGCAAAGGTGCTGTTGAATGCGATCCCAATTTCTATGCATTTGGGATAGAAATGCGCCCTTTGCTCTTGCAAAAACCACTCATTCCATGAGTCAGGAGGAACTGTGACTATGTAGGGCATTATGAGAATGTGCAATCTAACAATGTTCCTTGATGTCTTCTGGGAAATAAAAAATAATGAACGCGTTTGCCGTCTGCAGTTTAAATGTGGCCCCAGTGTGTTGTCGGTTGCGTGTGTGTGCAGGAAGGTTGGAAGTTAATTACACACACATATATACACACACACAAGCTAAATCCACTCCAAGCTTTCCTTTGGAGCCATCCATGGTCTTGAATCCGATTCCCAAACTGAGTTCAAAACCTTGCAGAACTCCAAAGGAAAACCAGGAGCGGATTCATTCTCCCGCTGGAATGGGACCTGCCATTTGTGGCCATTTTTGCTCCATTCAGGTTCTGAACCATCAATCCATCGGTCTTTAAAATGTTCAATTTCTGGTTGCTCCAAATGGTCACTCTTGGGCCAATTTGTGACCCTTAGAGGATGCACACCTTTGGCACAGTGGCCTTGCCACAGACCAGCTGTAGCAAGTGCTCTTTGTGGAACCTCGAACACTGAGCACTTGTGTGCATAGCGCATCAATGTTGGCCTGAGTAGAAAGAAGAAGTCCACGTCTCACCAGAAAAGAAAGAAGGGCTTTATGTTGGTTGGGGATCTTGCTGTTAGAAAGCTCTCCTTGAGCCGGGTCCTGAGTGCGAAAGACTGGCGGAGCATTGAGTGGGTCACTCAGACCGATAGTGTCAATCCATTGGCATGTTCAACTGGTTGACAGGGAGCTCTTGGTCTGTCTGCTCCGGGTCAAAAAGGTTCACCGAATCGGCCCCGGTCATTGGGAGCGATCCCAGCCGTTGACCACTGTGTTCGTTGACCTGGGTGATGGAGTCGGCCGAATCCGTCTCACCTTGGATGGTCAGGACGTTTTTGAGGGAGGCGCCGGGCCGAGGGCCGCTGTTGGAGTTCCTCATGGAGAGGGAAATGGGGCTCGGACGGGGCTCCCAGGCGCGGCGGCAACAGGGCAGGTACTTGGCCATGGCCCTCTTGAAATCCCGCATGAAAAGCGGGTAGATGATGGGATTCATGGTGCTGTTGCAGTAGCCCAGCCAGGTCAGGATGTCAAAGAAGTCGTCGGAGATGCACTTGCAGATGGCCTAGAGGTGGAAAAGAATTATTATTATTACTATTATTATTACTGTTGCCTGGTATTGAGTACTGCAATTACAGGTTTATAATCTCGAGTGACGGACCCGTAACTGGTCTGTAGGAAGTGGAGGAACAGATAGAGGAAGAGGAGAAAGAAGAAGAAGGAGCACTGGAACAAGAAGAGGAGGAAGAGCAAGAACAGCAACGGGAAGTACAGGAAGAGGAAGACTAGGAGTAGGAAGTATAGGAAGAGGAGGAAAAAGGAAGACCAAGAAGAGGAATTGCAAGGAAGAAAAATAGGAAGAGGAAGAACAGAAAGAGGAGGAAAAGGAAAAACAAGAAGAGGCAGTACAGAAGAGGAAGAAGAAGAAGAGGAGAAGGAGGAGGAATGGTAAGAACAGGAACAAGAAGGGGACAAACAGGAGGAAGAAGCATAGAAGTACAGAAGAAGAAAAACGGGAAGAGGAAGAACAGAAAGAGGAGGAAAAGGAAGAACAAGAATAGGAAGTACAGAAGAGGAACAGGGACATGAAGAAGAACAAGAAGAGGAGGAGGAGGAATGGGAAGAACAGGAACAAGAAGAGGACAAACAGGAGGAAGAACAAGAACGGAAAGGCGAGGAACAGACAGAAGAAGAGGAGGAGGGAGGAGCAGAAAAAGGAGGAAGATGAAGAAGAGGAGGAAAGGAGGGACAAGAACAAGAAGAGAAAAGGATGGGTTGGAACAGGAAGGAGAAGAATGGTGGCCCAAAGGGGTCTAGACCCCAGTCTCACCATTCCCAGTCCATCCATCATTGGTTCCCCACTGTCCTTTCCTCCCTCGCCACCAATGCCTTCTTACCTGGACCATGTTGCAGACGAAGAAGGGGAGCCATGCCACGAAGAACATGCCCAGGAGGACCCCCAGCGTCAGGCTGGCCTTCAGCGCCCGCTTGCTGTGCTTGTTGGCAAACTTCCGGTTGTTGTCGCTGGCGGCCGTCGACTGGCTCTGAGCTCTGTGGACCTGCAGGCGACAACGGAGACCACGCAAAGACACAACGACAACAACGTTGGCACATGAGATTGCACAGATTTGGTGAGAGAAGCCGAAAGAACATAAAATAAAATGATTTTAAAATCAAATTAAGAAGCTTCGTTCACCCGAATCTCATTGCGGATCGCCAAGGTGGATTAATTGGATTTTTAAAATCTTATTTCATTTTATTTCGGAGCCACGGAGCTGTAAATTGGATCATTATCTCAGCATCTGGTCTTAATTAAATCAACTTTGATTTGATACAGGTTTTGCTGTTGCAAAAGAATTTCAATGAACGCAATAGACTCGGCCGGCTTGTTTTCCAACATCTTTTTGCAAATGAGCCTTTTCTTATTATGAGGGGCATGTGGCACAGTTGTGCATCGTTGGTTTTGCAATCCCTAATAATAATAGTAATAATAGTTATTATTATTCGTAAGAGGAGATTACCATGAAAAACACCCACATAACTTCTGCTTCTGCCATTGGCAACCTTCTGGTTTTATATTCTGGGTTGTTGCTTTCGGGAATGGTGAAATGCACTCATCCAAGCATGGATCAGGTGTGTCTTCGTTTCCCCCCCAAATTTAATTTCTCACCCTTCTGATTCCATCAAGAAGCACCTGTTCAATGTCTGGAGAATGTAATATATTATATTATATTATATTATATTATATTATTTGCCCAAAAGGTCCATTCATGGAGGTGGAAAGTAATCTATTCCACTGCCAAACAACTCTTACCATTGAGAAGTCCTTGCTTGTTTTTAGGCATATTTCCATATATATATATATATATATATATATATATATATTCCATTTGGTTTTGTTATTTGCTAACAGTCTGTGACTTTTTAAAGGCTTTTGTTCATCGGAAATGTAGGATAATTGTGTAACAATGTAGTTAAGGATGGCTGTGAATGGAGGCAACTCAATGGGGAAAGAAAGGGATAATTGATGTTGTTTTCCCAGTATGTCGGACGACAGGTTGCAAGGTGGAAACAGAAACTAAATTATAGCATGAAAAGTGCTCTTTTTGCCAGGCTTGCATTCATCGCCATCCAAAATTACAACAATTAAAACCATTCCTGCGTCGCTTCCCCTACCGATTAATTGAAAGACCGAAATCTGGCTTTTCTTTCTTTCCTTGGTGGAATATATATATGCCAAGAATCTGCAGTGAAACTTTGAATGGTTCAGTTGTATGTGTTTGATGAGAGGAGACAGAGGAAGGAAGGAAGGAAGGAAGGAAGGAAGGAAGGAAGGAAGGAAGGAAGGAAGGAAGGAAGGAAGGAAG
>NC_056528.1:1623570-1625466 GCF_019175285.1 Sceloporus undulatus | reverse complement strand
TTAGGAAGGAAAGGCAAGCTATAAGGGAAAGGAAGGAAGGAAGGTCTCAAACTGGATTATTTTTGCAGTGTGGATTGGACCATACTTTGCTAAGAGCCTTTCAAGCTAGGATTCATGGAGAATGAAGAGCTTTGCTCCCATGGGTGTATTTCGCAGCAAAACGCATACCCTCCCATGTGCATAAATGCACCAAAGCTCTGGGGAAATTGCCATTCCCTTTTGACGGTGACTAACTGATCTTGGCAAATGTCATTCCTCTCGCCTTGGGACATTAGTCACTGATCAGAGGGTGACATTAGAAACCCAGGCAGCGGGGAGTTGGTTGTGGTTTAACACACAGGCCTTCCTTCCTTCCAGGAAGGACGCACACAGAGAGAGATTGTGCGCTGGCAATTTTCTTTTCTCTCCCTCAAACAAAAACCTTCCTTGCATGTCTGACTCCCCGCTAGTTCAGGAGTTTATGGAACTCCGCAACGGGGCTAATTGGATTTTGTGTGAACAACACACACACAAATATGTGGAGCAACACTCAGAGTATGAGCCTTTAGGCTGGTCTTTTGCAAATGAGTTTACTATTTCACCTCCTTCCAAGAAAACCATTTCCATCATCATCATCATCATCATCATCATCATCATCATCATCATCCTGCTTTCTCCAAAAACTTTTCTTTCTTTTGTCCTTCCTTCCTTCCTTCCTTTGACTTTCGTTCCTTCATTCCTAGATTCGTTCTTTCCTTTGACCTTCCTTCCTTCCTTCCTTCCTTCCTTCCTTCCTTCATTCGTTCCTTCGTTCTTTCCTTTGACCTTCCTTCCTTCCTTCCTTCTTTCCTTTGACTTTCGTTCCTTCATTCCTACATTCGTTCTTTCCTTTGACCTTCCTTCTTTCCTTCCTTCCTTTGACTTTTGTTCCTTCCTTCGTTCCTTCCCTTTCTCACCCTCCTTTTTTCTCTTTTTGCTGAATTTCACTGCAGTCCCTGGAATGAAAAGAGGAGTGAAATGAAAAATGCAAAGAGTGTGGAGGAGGAGAATCTGTCAGGCCTTTTGTTGAGGGATTTGGAGGAACTTCTCCTCCTGAGAAAGAAAGAGTTGGGAGGGCGGAAAGGAAGGGAAGGGATGACTAGTCCGCTTCCCAGGCTTGTTCCTCTTCTCCCTCGGGCGCCATGTGCAAGTGGGCTGGCAGCAGATGCTGCTCCATGCGCGGGGGAAAGACGCAGGCATCCATGACTCTCCGTCCCCTCTGACTGGTTCCTTTCCCTTTTGGGGCTTTTGACAAGGGGATCTCTCCTGTTCCCTGATTCAAAAGCCTGAGAGTTGCCAGTGTTGGAGTGAATTCGGAAAAGTCTTGCTCTGACTTGGCAGCGAACAGAATTGAGTTGGAAGGGACCCCAAGGGCTAAGTACACAACTCAAAGACACAAGACACCACTCAAGCGCTCCTAAAAGATGCCCATCCAAGACCTCCAAAGAAGGAGAAGTCCACCAAGCCATTCCACTGTTGGACAGTAAAGTTTCAATGGAATCACTTTTCTTGCTGTCGGAACCCATTGCTACTCATTTTAGTCTTTGGAGCAGCAGAAAACAAGTTTGCTCCATCCTCAACATGACCTCCCTTCAGAAATGAAATGCAAATTGCATGCGATAATTCCCGCCTGCATCCCATTACGGTGCAGCAAGGTTAAAAGTCAATGCAATAAAACCCCATAGTCTTTGAAGGGATGCCATACTGAGGAGGGAGCAAGCTTGTTTTCTGCTGCTCCAGAGAATAGGACACAGAGCAATGGATTCAAGCTGCAGGAAAAGAACTTCCTGATAGTAAGAGCTGTTTGAAGGACACTTGCAAGGGATAGGAAGGAAGGAAGGAAGGAAGGAAGGAAGGAAGGAAGGAAGGAAGGAAGGA
>NC_056528.1:1611265-1623560 GCF_019175285.1 Sceloporus undulatus | reverse complement strand
TTCCAAGTTTCCTCTCCCTTTAAAACTTCAAATCCCAGGATTCCATAGGACACAGACTCTATAATTAAAGCATGCAACCATAGCGCTATAATTGGCGCTATAATATCCATGATCTCAAAGCAACTATTCTGGAGCAAGGAAATTTCAAGGGAAGATTGGAACAAGATGCAACTGAATTAGGATCTGTTGGTATCCCTCAGTTAATAGCATCAATCCGCTCCTGATTGTTGGTCTCCGCTTGTTGTTGGACTATAGTTCCCATCATTCCTCGCCGATGGCCAAGGATGATGAGAAGTGGGTTCCTTCTCTCTGCTGTGTTCCCTTTTGCTTTGAGTCACCTCTCCATCAAGCGACAACAATACGCAATGCAAAGATATAAGAGATGTCAGCCTTCGGCCTGTTGCAGGTGCTTTTACACGTTGTAATAAAACAAACCCTCCAGGAAAATAGATCTCATAGAATCGGCAAATGCATAACAGACGCCGACAGCAGCAATAAAGAAGCATTAGCCCTCCTCAGATGTGAATTTGTTGCCTGAGCAAAACTAGGACTGAATTAGTCAAAAGGAAAACACAGAGAGAGACAGAGTTTGGGGTTTTTTGATGCTATTTCCCTACAGTCACGAACTGCAAGGAAATCCCAGTTTTCCCCGCAAGGATCGCAAGGGCGACGGACGACAATTCATAGACTCACAAAATGTATTTGGAGTTTTGGAAGGAACCCCGAAGGCCAACTAGTCCAACCCAAGGAAAAAACAGTGGCTTTTTAATGTTGTTGCCAAAGAGACGTATCGGATGACAACTCCCATCATCCACAACTTTTATAGGAGCTCTTGCGCAGACAACTGAGTGCCATGAGTTGCGCTTTCACATGGCTTCCTGCATCAGTGTGACTCTTTTAAGCCCAAAGTTGGAAGGGTCCCTTTTCCAGACGTTGCCGAACTACAGCTACCAGCATCCCCAAGGTAAATCCCATGGGAGTTGTAGTCCGATGACACTAGCGGGATCCCAGTTTCCTCACCCTTTCCTTAGTATATCCCCTTTCAGAACATATTTGAATGTCTTACAAGGGGATCCATTTTCTTTCCACACGTTTAACTATTGTTCCCATTAAAAGAAATGGTTGCGGAGGTGATAAGAAATTGCTGGAGAAGAGTTGTATAGATCATACAAATCATTAAAAAGACAAAATCCATGGGTCCAAGAGTGCATCAGATCTGAACATGCCCTAGAAGCCAAGGGGACGAAACGGAGGCTGTCGTACTTTAGGCGCATCGTGAGATGATGCGACTCAATGGAAGAAGTTAATGCTCAGTACAATGGAAGGCAGTTGTCAAAGAGGGAGACCGTACTAGGATTGGTTCCATTCAAGAAAAGCCACAACTGCCCTGAATTTGCAAGACCTGAGCTGTCAATAACCAGGGAATACTTGTCTAGAGTCGCCGTTCCTTGACGTCGACTTGACAGCAAACAACAACAAAGACCATGCTGCACTTCAGTGGGTTTGCAACTGCTTGACACATCTAGGTTATTATTACCTGTTACATCTAGCAATTATTACCTATTGCGTAATTTGTTGGTTTATTATTATTACTATTATTACTGCAGATGGTTATTATTGCTTGTTGCATCTAGCCACTATTACGCATTGCGACTGGTTTATTATTACCTGTTGCACATTATTACCTGTTGCGTCCGGTTATTATTACCTGTCACGCCTTGCAGTTCTTACCTGTTGCGTCTGGTTTATTGTTACCTGTGGCATCTAGTCATTATTAACTCTTGTATCTGGTTATATTATTACTTGCTGCATCTAATCATTATTACCTGTTGCATCTCATTAGTATTATCTGTTGTATCTGGTTATTATACTCGTTACGTCTTGTCGTTATTACCTGTTGCATCAAATTATTATTACCTGGTTATTATATCTCTTACATTTAGTTATCGTACCTGTTCCGTTTGCCTATTATTACCCGTTACGTCTTGTCACTGTAACCCGTCGCATTGGGTCATCCTTCCCCGTCCCGTATGGTTACTCTTACCTGTTGCGTCGATTCGTCGGCTGCCATGACCACGTTGTTGGTCAGCGAGGCCACCTGGACGGCCTGCTTCCGGGCTGCCAGGAGGATGCGGCAATAGGTGAACAAGATGGCCACTGATGGGAGGAAGAAGGTCAAGCCGGAGGCGATGATGGCGTACGGGAGGCTGACCAAGATCCGGCACTGCTCCTCTTCCTGCAGGAGGGTGGCGTTGCTGGGTGACCGTAGGTCAAACTCCATCTTGTGCCATCCCATCTTGATGGGCAAGAAGGAGACCAAGGCGGCCAAGGTCCAGGTGGCCAGGATGAGGAGGACGGCCCGGCAGGAGGTCATCCGGAGCTTGTATTTGAGGGGTGAGATGATGAGGAGGTAGCGGTCCAGGCTGATGACGCAGAGGTTGAGGATGGAGGCACTGGTGGCCATGACGTCGAAGGAGAACCAGACGGAGCAGAAGGCCCCATCCAGCACCCAGCGGCCGTAGAGCTGGTTCAACATGGCCGGGGGCATCACCACCGAGCCCACCAGCAAGTCGGACATGAAGAGCGAGACCAAGAAGTAGTTGGAGGTGTTGCGGAGGGAGCGCTGGGTGAAGATGAGGAGGATGAGGGAGAAGTTGCCCACCATGGTCAGGAGGATGATGAAGCAGAGGAAGGCGGCCGTCCAAGCGCTGCCATGCAGGGGCGCCGGACCCCTCTCCCCGATCAGGCTGGCATTGGCACTCCCAAATTCTCCTTCCATTGAGGAGTTGGCGACCCAGAAGAGGAGGAAAGGAATTGGAGGACTCACCCCAAGAGATGCCTGGCGGAGGAGCTAGGTGACCATTGCCGTCAGTGCGATGTTGGGCGCCCAATTATTCTCTGTCCTCTCCTCCTTTTTCCTCCTCTCCTCTTCTCCCACTCAGAGCCAACGTGGCACGGTGTTCTTCTCATCGCCACCACAAGCCGGGCGAACCCCATCAATCACATCTGATGCCAATGGCTGGTGAGTACCATCTCAAGGCAAGCCGGTGAAGGGTTCGGATGGCACCCACCTTTCCAAATCCTCCCTCACTCGACAGGCCTTCTTCTCCTCTTGGGACTGGCACGAGATTGGGAAGGAAACCAGTGTGACAAACGCAGCCCCTCGTTCTGTTCTGGTGCTGCTCTCTCTTTTCATCTCTCCGCTCGTTCCTCCTCTCCTCTCTTGCATCCCTCGAGAAAGCGGCAAAGCTCGCTGCGTTGGTTTGAAGGACAGAGATATTTTTCTCCCCCTTCTGCACAAGATCTTTGGAAAGCACAAACAGTGCAGCTGGTGTTGTTGTGAGCAACATACTGGGAGAAGGAGGGGAGCCGTTCTTCCGGTGGACAATGGAGCTACCGGCGGGCGCCTAAAACCTATTAATTCCTTGGCATTTTTAATTTTCTCTCCTGAGGGCAATCCAGTATCTTATCAGAAGGGCATCAAAGCCGGGCAATAAGAGTATTTTGCTATGTATTGGAACACCTGAGAGCGAAGGTGAACTGGTTACCTGTGCCGCTAGGAAAGGTACGGACCTCAATCTGCCTGGTTTGACTGGACTAAAGCACGTCCCTTCATGTTGTAATCGAAATGAGAGTCGACACATAGCTCAATCCCATTGATTCAGTGGGTCTAATGCCAGGATCCCCTTAGGGCCAACCTTGTTTCTCTTTGGATGGCATTTCAAAGTCATGGGTGCCATTACAGAGGAGGCCCTGTCTTTGGAAAATGCCCTGGCTCCTAGTAACACCAGGCTGCATGTTTGCCTTGCGTTTCAGCCTGTTGCCCTCCAAATATGAATTCTTCCCCCACAAATGAAATTTCTAGCATTGCAGCAACTTCAGATTTGAGTTGAATATATTGAAATATTGGTTGGCATAAATCACATTATGTGTTCCTATAATTGAACCAAGCAGCTAGAACCAGCATGACGTCGTGGTGCGACTTCTGGGCAATTGTGACTCTAGAGACCAGGGCTCAAATCCCAGCTCGGCCATGAAAACCCATTGGGTATCCTAGGGCAAGTCACACTCTCTCAGCCTCAGAGGATGGCAAAGGCAAACAGCCCTCTGAACAAACCTTGCCAGGAGATCCCTTGGGGTTGCCATAAACCGGAAATGACCCGAAGACATTCAACAATAATAGCTTCATCCTCTTTAATAACTTTCCCCATCTTGACCACATTTTGCAGGGTCGCCTTGTGGTCCTGCGTTTCGGATGCGAAATGTTGGAGGGTATGGCATTGCAATGGGAGTGAGTGCGAGGAACAAGACCAGTATTTAAATGCCATTAATAAAATATAAAGGAAGAGGCGGAGTGGGAACTCTTGCAAAGGGTAATAAGGTTGAGGTGGAGGTCGGCTGCTCAGCAGCAGATGCTTTGCAAATTCTCAAGGGGTCCCTTGAGCAAAGACTTTCCGCTTGACCTGAAGGTGCGCAGGGGCTTCAATGCAATTCCAAAATTACATCTTGAACATAATAGTAACAATTTAAAAAGACACTTTACTCCAACATTTGGCTTTGCTGGCATCGCAGTGCCACCTCCTGGCACAGCAGAGGAAACCGTGACACTCCTCCACCGACCCTGTGTATTTGTTAATATGTTGTTCCCTTCCTCTATCCACCACAGATATAGGATCGGGGGACACCTGGCTTGAGAACAGTACATGCCAAAGGAATCTGGGAGCCTTAGTGTTGACTATAAGATGAACATGAGTCAATAGTGTGATGCTGCTGCTCAAAAAGCCAATGCAATTCTAGGCCGCATCAATAGGAATATAGTGTCTATATTGAGGGAAGTCATAACCCCACTTTATTCTGCTTTGGTTAGGCTTTACCTGGAATATTGTGTCCTGTTCAGGATCGTCCAAAGACTTAGTGACAATGGCCTAAGTCTTTGTGCACCCCTAACCCTTATAGTTTGGCCACTTTTGTGCACCCCTAGCCTTTGCAAAAGTTGAGGGCCAACTGCACAGACAACCCGGAAAGCCTTTGCAAGTTGCAGCAACAAATGAACGAATCCTTGGGAAACGTAGAATGCCGAGCTGAGCTGGAAATGTGTACCCAGCCCTCCTTTCCTCTCTCGCTTGGACCCAAATCCATCCAAATTGGGGAACGTAGCCCCTTGTCTTCTCGAGGCGACCCCCCAAAATGGGAAATTCTAGGACTTAAGCTGCAGATGTGGCAAGTAACCCTACTCATAAAAGACAAGAGAAGAGACCATTTGGACCAAACGTCGGCGTTATTGAGAAAGGATGGGGAATGTAGAGGGTTATAGATACAAAACTTTAGTAGGTAGGTCTAAATTGGTTGAACATCCATTTCTTAGACCCTCCCCAGCATCCCCTTCAGAACTACAATTCCCAAGAACAAGTCTTAAACCAGTTCAACTCCGTGGCGTTTGATTTCTCTGGGTCAAAAGATGAGTCGAGAGTCTGACATTTCAGAAACGAGGAATAGAGTCCTCCCACAAGCTGGAAACCCATTATTATTATCATTATTATTATTTTGAATTATTATTTTGAAGCAGAATTGCCATCAGCCTCCCAGTCCAACAATTTGTTTCTTTCGAAGCGAAGGAACCAAAAGGAAGCATCTCTTGCTTTTCCATGTCTTCGGTTTGCTTTGACAATCCTCTTGGAGCCTGAGAGGTCCTCCACAACCATAGAGATTTTGGAACCAGAGCGATCCACCAAAAGAAACCATCCAACAACACAGTGGCAACTGAGAATCCATTTGTGCTTCACTTCTAAGTGCTTGTTGGGCCTTAAAAATGAAATATTCCCCCACCCAAAAATATCCAAATTACTAAAAGTGACCACGGTGGGTCACTTTCTCCCGCGGTCCGCCTCTGCCGATATATTATCACGCTATACAATTTCTGCAAATCTAAGAATTTGGCATTTTTTGCACATGCAAGATTCTTCAAATTTTGCAAAATTCAAGGCTCACACTGTACAATTTTGCAAAGCCAAGAACCCTCCGACTATCCTGATTTTGCAAGAACTCAAACCCCACTTTCCCAGCTGCTTACAAAATGTCCAGCTTTCTCTCTCCTCCTCCGTTGTTACTGCCATTGCCTCAAACTGAGTTCAAAGTATCCCAGGAAAGTAGTCATGCGCTCAATTAACGGAGAAAGAGGAGGAGGAGAAGACAAGAGTTGAGAAAGCCTTCCCCTTCCCAGTCGACTCGGGCAAAAGCAAACTGCTGCATCCTCTTCTAGCTTTGTCCGGATAATTTTGGACATCTTGACCATGCTCAGATGTTGGGTGGCCACGCAGGACCTAGCGTTCCTCTACAAAATATTGGAAGGGAGGCAAATCATGTTGTCCCAGAATCCCCCAGCTTTGGTTGGGACCTCCATCTCCAGCTAAGAGCAAAGCATGATGGGTGCTTAAAAGAGAAAATGGAAGCCAAAGGGAAGGAGGACACAAAATGGTGTCCATCATGTCCTGGGAGGGATCGGTGCAGTCAGTCTGTGGGTTCCTCTTCATGTTGGCGGTGGTGGTGGTTGGAGGCCTCCTCGGATGGATGGTGGTGGCCATACTGGTGCGGACTGGGACCCTCGACTGGGAGGTTGTCGTCGGCGTTCAGGTAGACGTTGAAGAGCGCCCCCTCTTGGCTCTGTTCCTTCCCGCAAGCCTGGCAACTGCAATGGAGGATCTTCTCCACCAGTTTGTCCACTCGAGGGATGTCCTCGTTGCTGGGACAGTCCAGCGTCACCTGGAGGACACCGAGGAAGGACGAGATGATGTGAACACACAACACAGACACACACAGCAGAGGCAACAACAGGCACCAAAACATCAAACAAGTCATTTCCAACCTATGTTGAACCTAAAGTTTAATAGGGTTGCCCTATAGGGTTGCCCTAACTCAAAACCAACTTGCCGGCAAATAGCAACCACCACTGCCTTTCTTGTTGACAAGTGCTTTGAGAAATGCAAATGTCTGCAGTCCCTGAAGTCTGCAAATAACCCTTAATCAATTTCGTTCCTTGCCATGCTGTCCATTTGCCATAATAATAGTAATAATAATAATAATAAGAAGAAGAATACAGTCAGCCCTCCTTATCCATGGATTTTGTATCCATGCATTTAAATAAATAAATAAATAAATAAAATTTTTATTTATATCCCGCTCCTTCCCAAGATCAGGGCGGCTTACAACAACAGATAAAAACAATTCAGTACAATACAATAAAATCAAAATTACATATACATTACAAAAATTAAACAGACTAAAAGCCCCATTAGCCCATCCTCTTTGCCACAGGAGAGGAGGGAGGCCCACGGGATTTTACGTGGGGAATGCCTGCTGGAATAGAAAGGTCTTTAGGTCCTTTCTGAATTGGGCCAGGGAGGTAACCGAGCGGAGCTCAGTGGGCAGCGATGGAGAATGTCCTCCTCGTGGTGGAGGTGAGCCTGGCCCCAGGCACCTTCAGTAAATGCTGCCCAGATGTTCTGAGGGTGCGGGACGGAATATATCGGGAGAGGCGGTCCTTCAGGTATCCTGGACCCAAGCCACTTAGGGCTTTATAGGTAATCACCAACGCCTTATATTGGGCCCAGAAGCGAATAGGCAGCCAATGAAGATCTTTCAATACCGGTGTTATATGGCTGGCCCTGGAGATGCCAGTGACCAGCCTGGCTGCCATATTCTGCACCATTTGTAGCTTCCGGGTTTGGTATAAGGGTTGCCCCATGTAGAGTGCATTGCAGAAGTCCAATCTCGAGGTTACCAGAGCATGTACGACAGTTTCAAGGTCCCTCTGGGCCAGGTATGGGCGCAGCTGGCGAATAAGCCGAAGCTGATAACAGGTGCTCTTGACCGTCGCATTCACCTGAGCCGTCAGGTGAAGCGACAAGTCAAGAAGCACCCCCAGACTGCGCACGGAGTCCTTCACAGGGAGCGTGACCCCGTTCAGGACAGGTGGAACTACCACCATTCCCGGACCAGGGGAACCTATCACAAGTACCTCCGTTTTCTCTGGATTCAATTTGAGTCGGTTTTCCCTTATCCAGCCCATTACTGACTCTAGGCACACCACGAGAGGAGAGACACCGTCCTCAGCCACTGCATCAGTCGGAGACATAGAGAAAATGATTTGGGTGTCATCAGCGTACTGATAACCCCGCGCCCCATGTCTCCGGATGATCTCTCCCAGCGGTTTCATGTAAATGTTAAATAGCATGGGAGACAGAATGGCTCCTTGAGGGACCCCAGTTTTAAGGGCCCTCTTATCGGAGCACACGTCTCCCAGCTGCACCATCTGGGACCTCCCAGAGAGGTAGGACCGGAACCACTGGAGCGCAGTGCCCCCGATTCCCACCTCTGCCAGGTGCCCCAGAAGGATACCATGGTCTATGGTATCGAAAGCCGCTGAGATGTCCAAGAGCACCAACAGGGACACGCTTCCCCTGTCAATGCCCAGACGGAGATCATCGACCAAGGCGACCATGGCCGTCTCAACCCCGTAACCCGCCCGGAAGCCAGTTTGAAATGGGTCTAGATAATCCGTTTCATCCAAGACCGCCTGAAGCTGGATTGCAACCGCCCTCTCGATCACCTTTCCCAGAAATGGCAGCAGCGAAACAGGCCGATAATTATTATGTACCAGGGGGTCGAGGGAGGGCTTTTTTAATAAAGGTTTTACAATAGCCAATTTTAGTTCTGATGGAAATTGCCCTTCCCTCAAAGATGTGTTAATGATCCGGCGTAACAATAAAGTTACCGCCGGTCCCCCCTGGGCCGCTAGCCATGAGGGACAGGGATCGAGAGAGCAGGTTGTCTTCCGAACACTTCCGAGGATCTTGTCCACATCATCGGTACTTACCAACTCAAACCGATCCAGTTTAATGGAGTCCACGGAGGCTCTGGACACCTCTACACTAGGTTCTGCTTGAATGTCGGCGTTAAGACCTTCGCTTATCCGAGAGGTTTTATCCGCGAAGAAGTTATTAAAATTGTCGCAGCAGGCCTTAGAAGGTTCAAGGATCTGGTTCGGGGCAGGAGGGAGCTGAGTTAGCTCCCTGACCACCCTGAACAACTCTGCCGGACGCGACTCCGCGGACACGACACGGGCACCATAGAACGAGTTTTAAAGCCATTTTATGCAAGAGACCCCATTTTGTTATGCCATTGGACTGAATGAGACTTGAGCATCTACGGATTTTGTTACCTGCGGGGGTCCGGCGGATAACAAGGCCCCACTGTAATACGCTAGGAAAACCTATTTATCATTTATAGGGTTGCCATAAACCAAAGCCACGTTGATGCCAACCAACAACTGCATCTGCCTTCTTTGTTCGCAAACGCTTTCAAGAATGCATCCAGCCCCAGAATTTTGCAAACAGACCCTTAATCAATTCCTTAATCAATTTTGCTCATTTGCGATGCCTTAATTACAAATGAGAAAATCAATTTCTCATTTGTAGGGTTGCCTTATGTTGGGTGCCAATTCGGAGCCAAATTAAAATCAAAGCACACGATTTGGGCACACTCTCTGGATGGCGGCCCCTCTGGACTTTGCTGAATTGGAACCCGCGGCCTTCGGTCGAGAAAACTGAACTGCTTACGATTTCCCAGAGGGACTGGGCCGGCATGCAGGAATCGCAGTGCACCAGGGACTCCGTGGATTGCGGGAAGGTATTGGGGACGCTGTAGCTGAAACACTGACCCAAGCAAGCCCTATGGAGGAAGAAAGAAGGCAAGGTACTGAGTAGGAAGGTAAATAAAATAAGGTCTCCGACTGCATTGTTTTTGGACTGCAAGACCCACAATCCCCCAACCATCATGGCTGTTTATCTCCATACTTCCCCTGCAACCCCATCCACCGGGTTTACTGAGCATGGCTATGCGACGCAAACATATAACCCATGCTGCCAGAGATCCGCAGTCGCTACCTGTTCTGGATGGACTTGGATTCGCAGCCGTTGTGGCCCACAATCTGGGTGATGTTCTTGGCCTCGCACCAGGCGCTCTTGTCCGGGAAAAGGGCCAGCTTGTTTATGGGCGGAGGTGCCGCCAGGATCAGGGCCGGGAAGACGATGGCGCTTATCAGGATCCTCCACATCGTGGTTTCTTGCGTCAAAACCCTAAAACTGGGGATCCAAGGAGAAGAAGGAAAAGACTCAAAACCTCGTAACGGGAGACAAAGCAATCGGTCCAATATTGAACTGCATTTTTGCTACTCGGGGAACGTTGATATTTGTTAGTTAGATTAATTATGTTCGAGTATATTTTAATTTATTGAGTTGACACTGTGAATATTGTTCCTTGCATTTTCCTATATGTATATTTATATACATCTCCCTTGCTTTATGTTTGCTACTCTGGCTTACGTTTACTGTACGATTAGTATTATTTTTGCATCTAATGCTCTTGTTGTAATATGCTTTGATCCCGCGAGGAAAAGGCGGAATAGAAATAAATTATTATTATGATTATTATGATTATTAATCAGAGAGCAAAATCCAAGACTCAGATGAAATAATGCACGATGTCCCCATGCGCTGACTTTCGACTACAAGATCCCTTTGTGCTCAGAAGGGAACTGAAAAGAGCAGCAATTCCAAGTGTGAACAGCAGGTGTCGCTCTATGGCAAGATGAATGGAACATAAGTCTGATTCAAGGGAGCTTCTGCATGGATTGCATTGGACTACCTATCCCATCATCCACAAATTGCATGGCCTTCCTAGATGGGGACGATGGGAATCACAGTCCCAAATATACAGAGGCTGTATATAGAATGACTTTGCACCAGAGAAAATGGTCCATTCAACCAGATTACTAAGGCTGCCAACTGACCAAGACAATGCGGTCCGGATTGATATATTCATATTGATATATTGATATACTGATATGTTGATATCCATGTGTCTCTTGCTATTGCCATTTAGTTTTGTATATGGCAGTTGCACCACTTGTCATTGAAACCAAAGGGAAATCAAAGAGAAAAGAGGTCAGGACTAGCTGCCTTTGGAAGACGTTGCACTCTTGGGAGCCACCACCAAGAAGCTCCTGCCTTGCTCAGACCTATTCCCCCAAATAAGAACCCTTTGGAATCCCTAGAATAGATTAAGGGCTGGGCAACCAGGGAAGGCCAGGGGGCTACCTCAGCCCCCCAAGAAACATTGGAGGGCCGTATGCACCACCCCACTTGCCAGAAAGATCAATTATTATTGTTCCCAAAGACTCTCTAGGGAGCATGAGGGCATTCAGATAGATGGATGGATGGATGGATGTGTGTGTGTCAAGAGGAGATAGATAGATAGATAGATAGATAGATAGATAGATAGATAGATAGATAGATGGATAGATGGATAGATAATGATAGATAGCTAGATAGAGACAGATGATAAGGAGATAGAGACACAGAGAGATGATAGACAGACAGATTAGAGATAGATTGATGATAGAAAATAGATTAGACAGATTATAGATTGATGGATTGATGGATGGATGGATGTGTGTGTGTCAAGAGTAGATAGATAGATAGATAGATAGATAGATAGATAGATAGATAGATAGATAGATAGATAGATGGATAGATAATGATAGATAGATAGATAGAGACAGGTGATAAGGAGATAGAGACACAGAGAGGTGATAGACAGACAGATTAGAGATAGATTGATGATAGAAAATAGATTAGACAGATTATAGATTGATGGATTGATGGATGGATGGATGTGTGTGTGTCAAGAGTAGATAGATAGATAGATAGAGAGACAGAGAGATGATAGACAGACAGACAGACAGATAGATTGATGATAGAAAATAGATTAGAGACAGATTTATTTTCTATCATCAATCTACCTCTAATCTATCTATCTATCTATCTATCTATCTATCTATCTATCTATCTATCTATCATCTCTCTATCTCTCTATTATCTCTCTCTGTCTCTCTCTCTAATCTACTCTTGGCACACATCTATCTATCTATCTATCTATCTATCTATCTATCTATCTATGTCTGAGAGACAGAGACAGAGAGAGATGATGAAGAGATAGAGAGACAGAGATCTAGAGAGATGATAGAATAGAGGTAGACTGATGATAGAAAATAGATAGATGATATATAGATGATAGACAGATGTGTGCCAAGAATAGACAGCTAGATGATATATAGATAGAAAGATAGAGATGAGAGACAGAGGGATATGAGAGAGAGACAGAGCGATAGAGAGCTGATAGATAGATAGATAGATAGATAGATAGATAGATAGATAGATAGATAGATAGATAGATAGTC